>NC_045440.1:87342673-87353850 GCF_002776525.5 Piliocolobus tephrosceles
AAAAAAAAAAAAAAAAACAGAGAGAAAATACAGATGGAATTCAAAGCTCTGAGACTAAGGCTGGGCGTGGTGCCTCATGCCTATAATTCCAGCACTTTGAGAGACTGAGGCCAGTGGATTTCTTGAGCTCAGGAATTTGACACCAGCCTGGGCAACATGGTGAAACCCCATATCTACAAAAAGTACAAAAATCAGCCAGATGCCGTGGCTCATGCCTGTAGGTCCCAGCTACTTCAGGAGGCTGAGGCGGGAGGATCACTTTCGCCTGAGAGGTTGAAGCTGTGGTGAATCATGTTCGCACCACTGCGTCCCAGCCTGGGAGACAGCAAGAACCTGTCTCAAAAAAAAAAAAAAAGCTATAAGACAGGATGAGGTAATTAAAAATGTGACTGAAAGAGTGAAGATAGAAAGATGAGGATCAAAATACATAGGAGAAAGAATATTTTGTGAATATCTCATTCATTTTAACATGCATTTAACTCTCCACCAAGTGTTGTTTTATTTCTAGAACCTTGTTAGGCTTGGTATCTAATTCAACACATGTTAAATTAATGGGTGAATGAAGAAGAACAAAAGTAGAATGGGATTTAGACTCTAGTTAAGGAGAATGAATAAATACATTGAATAGCTATGGCACTATGTATTTAAATGATAGATTGCTGTCTGGATACTAAAAGTACAAAACTATCCCCTTGTCTCCACTCTTTCCCTATTTTAGTGGAAAGAAAAGTTTTGAAGGTTAGGTATGGATACTATATATTCTGGGAAATTTGAAATTTGCAATCCAATTAGTGGTGCCTGAGAACGTTCATTTACATATGAAGGCAGAATCAAAAATAGAGCCAGAAACCTTTAGTAAAAACAAAAACACTTCTAGTACCTCCCCAGTACACTTCAGCAACAAAGGCCTTGTTTCTGCACTTGCAGTTTGTTCTTGTCTTTTTGCCCCTGCTATCATTCCTGTGCCCCAGATATTTGCATAACTGGCTGCTTCCTATTTTTCAAATCTCAGGTCAAATACCATCTTAGAGAGCTCTTTTCTGATGCCCAGTCTAAATAAGCTCACACTATCCTCAAGTCCCTCTAACACATCACCCTGCCTTAACTTTCATCATGGCACTTCTGGCTGTCTGAAATCTCATTTTGTCTTTAACAACTAACTTATCATTCGACCTTCCTGTAGGATAGAAGTTCCTATCTGTCTTGCTCACAAGTATAGAACAATGAACATAGTAGGCAATCAGGATGTGTTTGCTGAATAAATAAATGAATCCTCACTGGCACTGACATGATTTTAAAAATGTTTAATTTGCAGGCCAGGTACGGTGGCTCACACCTGTAATCCCAGCACTCTGGGAGACCAAGGCTGGCAGATGACTTGAACTCAGGAGTTCAACACCAGCCTGGGCAACATAGTGAGACCCCATTTCTTAAAAATAAATAAAATAAAAATGTTTAGTTTGCATTTTTTGAATTAAAAGTTTTTACTTAGGAATGTCTATGTTTCTTCATTTGATACCCTTTCCATTTCTTCTGTAATTAAAAAAAATAAAACCCTTCACCCATTTTTCTATTGTGTGTGTGTGTGTTTTTTTTTCTTATCAATTTAAATGAACTTAAGAGGCCAGGCGTGGTGGCTTACGCCTGTAATTACAGCACTTTGGGAGGCCGAGATGGGTGGATTACCTGAAGTTGGGAGTTCAAGACCAGTCTGACTAACATGGAGAACCCCGTCTCTACTAAAAATACATAATTAGCTGGGCATGGTGGCAGGTGCCTATAATCCCAGCTACCCGGGAGGCTGAGGCAGGAGAATCGCTTGAACCCGGGAGACAGAGGTTACGGTGAGCTGAGATTGCGCCATTGCATTCCAGTTTGGGCAACAAGAGCGAAACTCCATCTCAAAAAAATAAAAATAAAAAATCAATGAACTTAAGATACTAACTCTGTCAGGTTTGGGACCAATATTTTTCCTAATGTGTTTTATTGATTTTGTCCCTGTTTCCTTGGGAAGAAGTTCTAAATTATCGAGCAGTCATGTATCAATATTTTCCATAGCGTTTTGTTTAGTTGCAGGCAGCATGGAGTAGCAAGCAGTCCAGCCTGCACTTTGAGGTTAGTTTACTTATAATCTGTGACTTCAGAAAAGTAGGCCAATTATTTAGCTTTCAAATCTCATGTTACTCAAATGCAGTTTTCATTTGTAAAATGGGGATACTGGCACCAAATACATCACAGAATCATGAGGATTAAAGGTAATGAAGGATATAAAATGTCCTTGGTAGTGTGCACATTAAGAATGCCCTAAATAAGCATATAAGCATGGTTAAGAGCTAAGATGTATTTCGCTATTTTCATGTTGATAATTTGTCTTAGCAACTTTTTTTTTTCTTTTTTGAGATAGGGTCTGTCTGTCACCCACGCTGGAGTGCAGAGGCACGAACATGGCGCACTGCAGCCTGAGCCCGTGGTCCCCCTGCCTCAGCCTCACGTGTAGCTAGGACCACAGTCGCATGCCTCCATGCCCAGCTATTTTTTTTTTTTACTTTTTGTAGCGGTGGAGGGGGTCTCATTTTTTTGCCCCAGGCTGGGCTGGTCTCCAACTCCTGGGCACAAGCCATCCTCCCACCTCTGCCTCCCAAAATGTTTGGATTACAGGTGTGAGCCACGGCGCCCAGTCTTCTCAGTTCAGATATGGTATAAATTTTCACAAATATTTAAATTATTTAATCCTTAAGGAATTTATTTTGGTGCACCAAACCACTTACCTTAAAGTCAGTTTTGCCTTTTCAGTAAGCGACTGGCCCCCAGAGTGGCCTTGAAGCGCCAGCCTACTGGCAGGGAGCGGACCTGCAGCCCAGAGTCAGCTCCCTGCAGATGGGCGGATCCTCGCGCAGGCTGTGCGGGGCGGGGCGCACACTGGACTCGCCCCCCCGCTCCCCGCCCCGTCCCGCCCCCTTGCTCTGCCAGTCCTGCCCTAGGTTCTCCTGAAGCTCTGCGGTCCCGGCAGCGCTCCCGACGCTGCTGGCCTGTTCTCCACCGTCGCTCGACTTCCACCTCTAAGACTCGCACGTGAGAGCGGGCCTCTCCCAGTTCCTGGGCCGGTGAGGCAGCAGCCCAGCAACCGTACCGCCCGGGGAAAAAGGAAAATCCTGGCCTGGAGAATCCAAGCCGGCAGGCTCCGTGCGGCAGGTCCCGCCGGGCCTTGGTGCTGGAAGTGCTCCGTAGCCGGGGATCGGCAGGTCGCGCGGGGGGCTCCCGAGCTAGGTCGCGGCCTGGCGGGGCCCAAGCACCGCTGGCGCCTCCTGGAGGAGCCCGGACTCGGGGCTCAGCTCTGGGCCGCAAGGCCCCGCCTGGGCCTGGCGCTCGCGCACCTGGGGCTAGTGATAGGCTGGGATCCACCCTCCTTCCCTGGGCGGAGAGGGTCGGGCTTGTGGCCCAGAGAAGGGTGACAGGCTCCGAAATCACTGCAGCACCACGCAGGGAGAGGGATAAGGTACCCACACCACGTCAGTGGTGAAGCCAATGCCCAGTTGAGCGGGGGGTGCGCGCTTCAGAACACCCGAGAAGCTGGCAGATGGGGTGGGAAGAGGTGATTCCTGATTTCAGAGTAAACAAGGAGGTTGTGAGAAGTAGTCTAGCAGCTCCCGTTTCTCCTCCAGCTTCAAGCTTCTTCTGTCTAGTGTTTTGGGTTCCCTATACCAGGATTGTGGAGGAAGCGCAGGGCCAGAACCCGTTGGGACCGAGCAGACCAACCGTTTATGCTGCGCTTAATGATCGTCTGCACTTTTTGCATATCCTTACCGTTTGTCTTTTTGAGGCCGCCTCTATAATGGATAATCAAATAGAGGGAAGGGCGGGATTGAATATTGTAACTATTGATTGCAATGTCCCACAACAACTGTGCTAGACAGTTTTTGTATGTTAGCTTATTTAACGCTCCCAAGCACTTATTGAAGTGATGTTACTCTGTTTCATTCTCCAGGAAACTCAGGTTGAATAACTCATCGGATTACACAACTGGTAAGTGGTAGCGTTAGGGTTTGGAATTCAAGTCCGTATGATTTTAAGGCACAGGCTTTATTGCTTAATGTAAAAGAACGTTATTCTTTGGGATAAGCCAGATACCTAGGTTTCAAATCTGTGCTATGAGGGCTGTTAGCTGTATGACCTTGGGCAGGATACTTCACCTTTTAGGGCCCGTTTCTGCATTTGTGAAATAGAGATAAAATGTCACAAGGTTGCTATGAGAATTAAATTAGATCCTATTGTAAAACATTTAGCAAAGTGGTTGGCACATAGTTAGTGGTAAGCTATATATAGTCACATATATCCTGATGTCATTAATTAAGGTTAGCAAAGTAGCTCTCTGTGTGTGCTGCCAGACAGAGCCAAACACAACTTGTACAAGCCTAGGACATAGGTAGAGGGAAACAGCAAAGGATGGGAAACGAAAAGGGAATGAAAACAGATGACACATATAATGGCAATTATAATGACACCAGTAGATGTCTCAGTCATTAGTCTGTGGTACCCAGGGCCATTTTTTGCCTTTGTGAGAATTTTTAAGAGGTCCGTTCCTTTTGGCTGATGAATTGGAAAAATACATCCCACTCTGAGCTGAAGAATTTCAAACTCTGGGACTGGATCATTTTGAGACTCTAGATGTGAGGGGGAGCTGAATTTTAGGACCTCACAGACCAAAAGGTGCCTGGCATAAACCCCGCAGTGAAGTCTGCAGTTCTCTTTTAGAATTTCTTCTCTCAGGTCTAGTCCCTGAAGAATGGGAAGGGAGAGGAGGCTCCAGTATGGGAGAAGCAAAAGAAGTGTTTGCCATTAAAGGTTGCATAATGACTGGACACCTCTTCTAATTTTATCTATAACTGTGAACAGTTTATAGACAATGGTCTTCATTTTCACATAAGTTTATGGCAACCTATTATACTTTTAAAATATTTTATTTTCTATGCTCTTTATGATGATATTACTGCTGCCCTGAGTATTTCCCTTGCAGCATCTGTTTCGGTACCTAGTTCATATTGTACTCCAACACCTATCAATTATTTTATTTACTTATTTATTTATTTTATAATAAAGATAAGGTCTTATTATGTTGCCCAGGCTGGTCTTGAATTCCTGGGCTCAAATGATCCTCCTGCCTTGGCTTCCCAAAGTGCTGGGGTTACAGGTGTGAGCCACCACACCCAGCCTTATCAATTCTTGGAATAGCTTTATCCATAGTTTTCTTTGCCCCCTTTATTTTTTGGTACTATCACTGGGCTTTTTTTCTTACTATTATTAGAGTTTTCTTTTTTTTCTCCTTTTCAAATGTTCTTTAGTCAGTGATTTATTATGCTAGAAAGTATGCCTGTTAGCAAAACTAAGAAAGTAAATGTTAGACGTGAAAAATGATTATATGTCATTTGACCTTCAAAGATTCATAATGCCACCACTGCTCACCAAAGCATGATCTTTCAGGTGGATCTTTTAGCAAGACTCAATGTCACTTCTATTGGTTGTACTCAATGACCTGCAGGAGTCCTAACTAGAGCATTCCTTTACTGTTCCCACCACTACCTTCACCCTACAATCTAGCTTCCTTCCCACCAATATTTTCCCTTCTTGTTTTTACTTGTGAGTGGGAATCATATTGGGGGTTTTTTTTGGAGAGACTGTTTATTCTTTTAATATAACAGCTTAGCAGTATGCAATCATAACTTTTTAAAAGACATTAAAATTCATCAGTATTATGGTCACATTTACCAATATGAATTAGGTGGATAGCATATTAGTAAGTGTCCTCATGAAAAAAATAGAAGGAAATACTACATATTGATTTTAGTAAATAATTTTGAAATGTCCTCTTGCAAATGGTTATATTGTATCTAGTTCCTGTGAAAATTACCAGAACAGCTGTGTGGTTTCTGCACACGTTGTTATCCGGCTATTTCACCTTCCCGGGCTTTTAGTTTACCATGCCTGTAGAATTTAAGGTGATGGTCAGTACTTGTTAAAAGAGGTATCTGCAACTGTAAAGAGGAACTTACTTATCTGTCCACATTTTCATGTTTATGTGTCAGAATTTTTTAAAAAGAAGTGAAAATTAAGACAAATACTTCCTGATGATATTGTCAAAACAATTTTATAAAATATGTAAAATTGCACCCCACCTTCAGTACTTCTTGCTCTCCTCCTTTATTGTTCCCTGTAACACTTACTGCCACCTAACATAGTATATATGTTACTTATTTGTCTTTATTGTTTTCTGCCTCCCTGCAGTGTAACTCACCTCTCCCTCATGGGAATGGTTGCCTGCTTTGTTTATTGTTGGCTCTCCAGCACCTTAGAACAGTGCCTGGCACACAGTAGGCAATCTATAATATTTGTTCAATAAGTGTTGAATGAATTAATAGTACTATTAAACTGCTCATGACTGGGAAATATAAAGGGATTTGCCCTAAAATTAAAAACAGCTGAAATGTATGTGTTAAGTAACCAGGACATGAATATTCTTGAAATCAGGAAATGTATAAACATCTCAACAATCTTTGCCCAATATACAAACTTTTTAAACCTTGGGAACCACGTGGTTGTAGTTGTTGCTGCTTTAAACTGAAGGCATTTTTATATGATTTGTTCACCGTGAACTAGAAAGGAGCACATAGTGATAAATTGTGAAGTGCTCAACTTACCCAATTAAATATACATGTTCCCCTACAAAGAGAAGGAAAGGAGTCAAATTTTAGAAAGCATGCATTTAGAGTTGGGGCATAGTGGACACCAGGGCAGGTGAGAGGTTCTGATGGCTGGTTCAACATCTGGGAAATTCCAGAAGGGGGAAAATTCTTAATGTGCTCTGAGGGAAATGAGAACCCCAGGAGACTTCAGTCTCCGCAGGTTGGTGTGCCTTAATATCAGATCCAGCCTGCCTGCTGCACAGCTGGCCAGCAGCTTTACTTAGGCCTTGTAATGAAAAACTTTTCAACTGAACACTTGGGATTTTCAGGTAGGGGATGCGGCTCTGATTTTCATTGAGGGTAAAAGATGATTCACTTTGTAGACATCTATTTCATAGCTAGCTTTGCCAACATGCATGTTGCATAAAGTGAGGCAATAGTGAGATGTTGCCACTGCTTCTTTTTTTCTTAAGCCAGTCAAATTTAGCAGTAGGGGATTGTATATCAATTTTAGTGACACTGATGTTAGTAACTTCTTATTTGTAACTTTTTAATTTTAATTTTATTTTTTTCTGCTTATGTAGCTAATAAGTTCTGATAACCCTTCTTTTTTAAAAAAAAATTTATTTATTTATATATGAGATGGGGCCTGATTCTGCCACCCAGGTTGGAGTGCAGCAGCTTGATCTCGGCTCACTGCAACCTCCACCTCCCAGGCTCAAGCAATACCACCTCAGCCCCCAGAATGACTGGCACCACAGGCACACCCCACCATGCCCGGCTAATTTTTGTATTTTTGTAGAGACAGGGTTTAGCCATGTTGTCCAGGCTGCTGTTGAACTCCTGAGCTCAAGCCATCTGCCTGCCTCAGTCTCCCAAGGTGCTGGGATTATAAGGATCAGCCACCATGCCTGGCCCAACCCTGCTTCTATTAATAACTTTTATTAATCCCTCACTAAATGAACCTATGATGAACTGTTCATTTGATGGGCTTGAAAATACAATCAGCGATACTTCTAAAATGTATATACAGTAACCAAGGGATTAGAAAAGTGGTATAACTTGAAACACATGTTAAGTAAACTTTGTAGCCAGTTATGAATCATGGAATAGAACAGTATCAGGATTTTCTAGAGAAATTAATGAAGGGTCCTTAGTTGAATGCTTACTTTGTAATGATAAAGACAAGGTAAAACTGCACCTACTTTTTATTTTTGAAGTTAGAGTGATAACGTATCAACCTTTTCATGTTAACTCCTGCTTTCCTCAGTTCTACGTGTCCAAGCATCAGCAATGGTATCACTATTTAGATTTTGCTCAAGATAGTTTAAGAATCTGGAAACTTTTTAAAGTGTGGCTAAAAGCTGATTTATTTTGCTGTCATGATAGATGCTAAGAGCTTAATAATGTGAGATTTCATGGATGCTAATAAAATTTATTTCCTTATTGTGCTGCATCTACTTAATAGACTGGGCCCTGTGTTTTGTTTGTTTATTTAAGTCATCTGAGCACTTAATAACAATTTTGAGCCAAGATACCTAACTAGTGGAGAAGTTTCTAGATACATTTTTTTTTCAGATATAGCTTTTTGTTTGTTTTGAGATGGAATTTGGCTCCTTTTGCCCAGGATGGAGTGCAGTGGCACGATCTTGACTCACCGCAACCTCTGCCTCCCTGGTTCAAGCAATTCTCCTGCCTCAGCCTCCTGGGTAGCTAGGATTACAGGTGGACGCCACCACGCCCAGCTAATGTTGTATTTTCAGTAGAGACAGGTTTTACCATGTTGGCCAGGATGGTCTTGAACTCCTGATCTCAGACGATCCGCCCACCTCGGCTTCCCAAAGTGCTCGGATTACAGGCACGAGCCACTATGCCTGGCTCCAGATATAGCTTTTTTGATAGAGATGGAGACTGAGTTTGGAAAACTTTATCCTTTTTCTTCCATTTCTCCTTTTTGTCCTTATAAATATTCTGATGTTTTCTACTCATTTTTAAAAATCCTTTAGTACCACTTCCTAAACAAGTTACATATTCACTGTAATTAAATCAGGGTCAGGGTACATTAATGGAAAAGACCTTAGTAATTACTTAGAGAAAGGGATTGACTCAACTCTTAGTTTTAACAGCTGAAGGCTGGACGCAGTGGCTCACGCCTGTATTCCCAGCACTTTGGGAGGCCAAGGTGGGCGAATTGCAGACAGATTACCTGAAGTCAGGAGTTCGAGACCAGCCTGGTCAACATGGTGAAACCCTGTCTCTACTAAAAATACAAAAATTAGCTGGGTGTGGTGGCGGTGCCTGTGATCTCAGCTACTCAGGAGGCTGAGGCAGGAGAATCATTTGAACCCAGGAGGCGGAGGTTGCAAGTGAGCCAAGATCACCATTGCACTCCAACCTGGGCGGCAAGAGTGAAGGTCCATCTCAAAAAAAAAAAAAAAAAAAAAGAATATTTAACAGCTGAAAAAACCTGAGGCCCAGAGAAGTGACATCAGTTGCCTAAATGCCCACCATTGTGGTGTGACTAACACAGAACCAGTCCCTTTCTTTTTTTTTTGGTTTTTCGAGATGGAGTCTTGCTTTGTCACCCAGGCTGGAGTGCAGTGGCACAATCTTTGCTCACTGTAGCTTCCACCTCCCGGGTTCAAGTGATTCTCCTGCCTCAGCCTCCCAAGTAGCCGGGACTACAGTGCACCATGCCCGACTAATTTTTATGTTTTTAGAAGACACAGGATTTCGCCATGTTGATCGGGCTGGTCTCAAATTCCTGACCTCAGGTGATCTGCCTGTGTTGGCCTCTGAAGTGCTGAGATTACAGGTGCGAGCCACCACGCCCAGCCCAGTCCATTTCTTTTGACACCTGATCCAGTGATTCTTCCTTTTTGTTTCTTTTTTGTTTTGTTTTATGTATGTTTGTGCTTGACCTTATTCCCTATATTCATTTCTAGTGTCCTGTGGTAGTGATTAATAAAATAAATCTGGGCATCACTTTCTTACTAAATACAGAACAAGGTTAGTTTAAATTCTTTTAATGTGAGTTTTTTACTCTCAGAGTCTGGGTATTAAGTGCAGTATATTCCTGAGAATAAGTGTTGCTGCTCTAAGATGATCTAACGGCACCTACGTACATGGTAGACCTGTGTGTGTAGAGACACACTAGCAAGGAGAACATGCTTTCTTAGTCTTAAGTAATTTACAATTTAATGGGTTATCTTGAAGAGGAACTGCTATGAGATAAATAAAGTATAAGCCATTCCAGTCCTTCCATTCTTTGGCAAGCTTTTGTTATTCTGGTTACATTTGTTTAAGAACCATATAACTAGTTTTAGCCTCAGTATTAATCTTGTAATTTTAAAGATATTATTTTATTAATTTGTATCAGGCTGAATATTACTTTTGATATAACAAGCCAAAAGGAAATTAATTAGAGAATATTGCTGTTATACTAAGTAACTATTTTTTGATATTGTTTTTAATTGAAAAATCATAATTGTGTGCATCTATGGAGTTTGTTTATTTTTACGAATACTGTTTTTACTTGACAGCTAAGTAACTATTAATTAGAGGCTTTAGTGCCCTGGAGGGATTTTGGCATAAAGGGGAAAATATGTGGACTTATGCTGTGGTGCAGACACTTAGTAGCTTTGTGATCCCATGTAAGTAATTTAACCTTTTTGAAGAAATTTGTATTTTTTTCCTAGTAGATATTATGCATTGTTTTGAAGATTAACAATGTGCTGAAAATTATCAACATATTCTGGGTCAATCAATTCAGACACTGGAGTGCCTTATATTAAAGTCATACCTGTGAGACATGGATCTTTCACGATGTAGTAATCATTATCCTGCGTAACTCACAGAGTTTTTGTAAGGTTCAGAAGATAATACATTATTTGGAAGCACTTTGAAATCTGTAAAAGAAATAATATCTATCTAGTTGTATAGAATTATTACCTATCTTTTCTTTCCCCTTATTCTTCTACTCCCCACTCTCTTATTGTCTACCCTTAAATGTAAGGGTGAAAAAGAAATCCAGTAGTCAGGAGCAATAAGATTGCACATTTTTTTATAATGGAGTATAGTTTTAATCGTCAGTAAAAGTAGAAATCTCTGGGGAGCTTCTTCAGCTCCAAGAGCACTAATTGTTCTCTGACTGTACCACACAATTTTATACTCTTGTATACTCTTTCTGTGTATACATAGTTAGCTAAGTAGCTAAGTATTTATTTCGTTTTTGCCTCCTCCCCAAACCCCACTTTTGGAACACCTAGAAAGTATTCAGTAAGTAATTGTTTTATGAATGGATCTCCCCAATTTGATTATAATGAGCTACAAGCTCTTCCGTTGCTGTATAATGTCCCTGCTGTCCTTAGCAAAATAATGGGTTTACAGTAACCTCATAATAAATACAGTTGCTAGTTTGCCCGGGGAACTCTCAGGAACTTAGCAGCCTTGGGATTTACAGCGGTATTACCTGCTCTGCCCCCCCCCCCCTTTTTTTTT
>NC_045440.1:87353950-87356405 GCF_002776525.5 Piliocolobus tephrosceles
CCCGGCTAGTTTTTTTTTTTTTTTTTTTTTTTTGTATTTTTTAGTAGAGACGGAGTTTCACCGTGTTAGCCAGAGAGGGTCTCGATCTCCTGACCTCGTGATCCGCCCGTCTCGGCCTCCCAAAGTGCTGGGATTACAGGCTTGAGCCACCGCGCCCGGCCAGGGGAACACTTATTACTGTTCTGAGCAACACAATTGGAGAAACACTGCCTAGGGTGTTTATTGCTGATGTTGCTGGGCCAGTTCCAGCTGCCCCAAGGTTGCCCTTGTGTGCTTTCAGTAGCGGTCAGGCAGGATGTACTGCGGAATAGCAGTTAGTGAATCATGGTATTAGAACCAGAAGGAACATCTGAGAATTTTTTACAGTAAGCCAGTCTCTTCATTTTTCAGCTGAAGACTGAAGGAACTTTACTAAAGGGATTAGTATATGGGCACTGACTTCTCCTTCACAATTGTTTTAGGACACATTTTGAGTCACTGACATGAGCCTGCGCTTCCCTCACCTGCCTACCTTATCTATGCTCAAGGCTGACTATTTTGCCAAATTAATTTTATGTAAATCCCAAAAAGTATTATTGTTTCAAGAAGCTTTTCATAAATAAGGATGAGAAAGCTGCTTTATGTCTTACCACTTAATAATAAGCCATCTATGCTGAGACAATCAATTAAAATCCCTGAGTCATTAATAAAATAATTGCTACAGTTCATGGAGTGTCTGTTATATGCTGAGCGTGCTCCAAACCTACAATTGTCAGGGTTTGTATTAAGTTTATTTTTCTATTTTAACCTTATTTACATTGAAGGATAAGTGTCAGGGTTTTTTAATATCCCCATTTTATAAATTAGGAAATTGAAATTCAGATAGATAATTTGGCAGAGGTGACGCATCCAAATTAGTGGTGGGAAAGAAGTTTGAATGACACACACTGACTCCAGAGTTATTGCTCTTTCTGCTACAAATAACCTGTGCCAGATGTCATGCTTCAGAAAGAAGAGGAAGTGGTAAAATATGATTGCTGCCCACAGTTCACAGTATATAGATGGAGTGATGAGCCACAAATACAAGTAACAATAGTGGAAAGAAAATAGAATCAGTGCCATAACAGCATGAGGGGTATCAGCAGGGTATCAGCAACAGCTATATGAAGGAAGTATCATTTGAAGTGTTTGTTTTGTTTTGTTTTGTTTTGTTTTGTTTTGAGATAGAGTCTCATTCTGTCACCCAGGCTGGAGTGCAGTGGCGCCATCTTGGCTCACTGCAACCTTCGCTTCCTTGGTTCAAGCGATTCTCCTGCCTCAGCCTCCCGAGTAGCTGGGATTACAGGCACCTGCCACCACACCTGGCTAATTTTTGTATATTTAGTAGAGACAGAGTTTCACCATGTTGATCAGGCTGAGTGTTGAACTCCTGACCTCAAGCGATCCCCTGCCTCTCCCACCCAAAGTACTGTGATTACAGGTGTGAGCCACCGTGCCCGGCCTGAAATGGATCTTGATGAACTTGAATGGGCAGAGGTAGCTGTTCAGGTAGACTAGGGGTAGATGTTGGCAGAGCCGTGAATTCTAGGCTTAGTTTATTGGACTATCACTTTTTAATCAGAGGTAATAAAATCATAATGTGAATGGAGAGAAAATGGCAGTGGGAATACCCATTAGGAGACTACTATGTTAGGCAGGTGACAGATACAGAAGACCTGAAGTTAAGGTTGTGACTCTGGGGACGGGGAAGGGGCTGTATCTCCATGTTTGGGAGAGATTTGGGTTTCTAGTAGGTAGAATCTCTGTGACATCTTTACTGGATAAATCTAAGAGTAGGTTTAAGGAGGAATGAGAAAAGAGAAAGTAGATAAGACTTCAGGATTTTCAGCCAGGGCATGGGAATGACCAGATGCCTTAAATTTCACATATCAGATACCACTTTAAATATTAGGTCTTAATTCTCAGTTCCTTAGATTTATCCCTGTTATAATACTGATTCAGAACATTAGGGTGAATGGGAGAATGATTGATAGATTTGGTATTTCTAGGGATTATTTGCATTTCAGAAGAGGTGTTTGGATCAAATTATTGTCCAATAAGTAATAATCTGTACAGTAGGAAGCTATTGTCTAATCCTAGGGATTATTTGTGTTTTCTACCCTGCTCTTTAAGGAGTAAAATACTACATAGAATTATTCTTTAGTTGCTTATTTATTCTTTGCCAGGTGACTTATCCCAGCCAAATCTTTCACACTAAAAGAGTATAAAACATTTGTTTTATTTTCCCTCATCATAATTTTTTTTTTTTTTTTTGAGACAGGGTTTTGCTCTGTCACCCAGGCTGCAGTGCATAGCTTACTGTGGACTTGAACTCCTGGATTTGAGTGAGCCTCCTGCCTTAGCCTACCGAGTAGCTGGGACTGCAGGTGCATGCCACCTTGGCTGGCTAATTTTTTAAATTTTTCTTTCTTTCTTT